>NC_090221.1:11510544-11545544 GCF_024489055.1 Chanodichthys erythropterus | reverse complement strand
TATTTCAGCTCTGGGGAGAGTAGTTGTATTGATTCTAAGGACCAAAATTGATTAAACTATAAGAACAATTTACTATAGGAACACCATGTGCTCTGGACGGGTGAAGAAGTTTAGCAAGTTTAGCAAACAGACTTGGAGGGAGACTGCAAGTGAATTAAAGTCAGAGGGTGTAGCTAAGTGAGAGGATGTGAGTCACAGTGGAGAGAGAGGAAGTTAGTCAATTATATCCAGATATATTATCAGATGTCATATTTTTATTGTGACATTGATTTATCTGTCAACACGTGCAATTATTTACTCTTGACATTCGTGTTTTTGCTCTTATGAAGGTATAGGCCATATAATGTCTAATTAGAGCATATCTGAAAGGCCAAATTGATGCATCACACTGGTCTGGTGAAAGTACTGTAGGCCTACTTACATTTGATCTTTTGAAATTCTATCAATAATGTAAACAGAAAGTGATTTCAGTTATGAAAGTAGAACACTCTTGACAATATGTTTAATGTTAAATTGCTCAGTTCATTTTTTTTAGTATACCATCCATACATGGAGCCAAACCATATTGTGGAGCTTTTTGTTTTGCCTTAAAAACTGGTTTAACAGATGCATCCAATCCTTATTTGGATCAAACATGCCAGATCCTGTAGGTTGTTAAAATAAGACATTGTTTGATATTGAGCCAAAGCTGTTACAGTGTTGTATGTGTTAATCAAGTTGATCTTTAAAGATTAATGGTTACTTGTCACTTAACATGTGAATTTACTACAGTAATGGCAGAGATATGAAATTATACTACAATCAACAATTTAAGAGATTCAATGTGCAATCTGGAGATAAGTGTAAAGCATAGTAATTAGGCGATTTTACACATTTAGTTCACAAATCATCTTTGTGGATGTGAACCTGAAACCTTTTAATTAACCTGTAACATAAAGTGAAAGATTTATATTCACAGCATTGCAAAGTTTGAATCAATAAATGGATGCGTACACATTTCTACATTTATTATTTTTTTAAATGTTTCTTGTGTTATATCATAGATTTTGGAACATAATTAAGAAATTATTATTTACCTCTTGGTTGGAAAAAATCAAACAAACAAACAAAAAAAAAAAAAAAAAAAAAAAAAAAAAACACCACATTGATCTTATTTTGTTATTGTTGCACAAGTAATTTGTACAGTTTTTGTCTTCTTCCTCTTACTTACTGCGCCATCTGGTGGTGACATACTGAAACAACCGTTCTATGGTGAATTATCAGCAATTTCTGTTTGTACATTTATTTGATCATTTTTATTCTTAAAACGCTTTAAAATGACTAAAGTTTCTTAATTACTGATCATCTGCATTATTTATAGATATTGATACATCTATTCATTTAAAAAAAAAAAACATTACCAATGATTACCATTTAATTTACTTAAAACAACTCTAGTTTGCTGCTAAAGTTGTGACAGCTTGAACAAATTGTGCATTTAATGTCCTTGTGTAACAAATGAGCAACGATGTGTAAGACAATAGTGAAATACACTCTCTACTCTTAACTTGATTAGTTGTACTGCCCCCTGTTGGACGTTGCATTACACTTTTACAAACGTTTGAAACTGTGCTTCAGGGCATTTAGGGTTTGGTTAGGTGTGTTTGGTGGAGTTTTGAATGCTGCAGGGCAGTTCATGATGTTTTTGTGAGTACAATACATTTTGTTTACAAATTAATTTCCCATCTGCTAAAAATGTTGACAGATAGTAGCTATTTTTAGAAGAGGCAACCATACTCTTTATCATAGTTAAATTAGTTACTCCATTACATTCACATTCTTTTATAACATCAGACTGGAAATGAAAGCTATATTATTTCTTCTCTATGTAGATTGCCCGGCAAAATTCGTTATGAAATCACAGCAGGTCACAGTGGCCTGCTGTATGTCATCTCAAAGGGAAAATTGCACCTGCTGTAGTGAGAAGTTGGAAAGTCATTTGGCAAGCTTTATACTGGAGCTAATCAAGCCATCACAGAGATGCAATGAAGCAGAGCTGATGGAAGGATGCAAAATTCCTCCCTCCTAAACTCTGCCCTGTGTGTGTCTTGCACTTCTGCATCTACTGATCCATTAATGTCGATCAGCTCACGTCATCTTTCCACTGAGATTAGCAGGATTTTAGAGCGCAAACTGTGGCACGTAATGAGGAGGATGTTTGAAAAAGAATCACAGCAGATTGCTTTGACTGGTTTATTAGGCCGCCTGCGGGTTCAAACATGCCCCCCCCCCCCCCCCTTATGAAAAATTAAAACGTCAGATGAAGGCTGCGGTTTTGTATTAACGTACAACTTCCAGGGTTGCAAAACATCCTGCATAAGACTGTGATTTGCTTATAATAAGTTACATTTTTAATATTTTCTAATGCAGTCAACATTTTTAGCACTATACTATAGCAAGCGAGTAGTAACAGTGTTGATATGGTTGACTTGCTTGAGGCTTAATGCTCTTGTCCTTTTCACATTTGATGTGTTAAGGCTTAAGTGATTGTTGATGTCATATTTGTGAAAGGTGATGAGGTTGAGAGAGCTGGAGTTTCTTGTTACTGTGAAGACTGAGCTTCACAATGCTGTCATTCATTCTCTTCTTACCTTTCCCTTAATTCTTTAGGCACTGCAGACTCACAAATCAACACCGGTTGCAACTCTTATACATTACAACTTGTGTGTGTGTGTGTGTGTGTGTGTGTGTGTGTGCAGCTGCTTTTCAAAAGGTTGCACGGCAAATGCAGAATTGACAGCACAATAGAGAAGAGTGCATATTTTGGGCCTATGAAGAACTCTAGTCTGTTTTAGGGTGTGTACTACACTGTAAAAAAGAATAGTTGGTTTAACTTAAAGTAAGTGTCCTGGTTGCCTTAAAATGTTGAGTTCAGTGAAATTAAAAATTTGAGTTAATACAATGAAGGTGTTGATTTAATCAACAGAAACTCAAAATATGATGTTATCTGAACCACATTAATTATCTAAGTTGATTTGACAAAAGAAACAATGTTGATAAAAAATCATGAGAATATTTTTAAGACTGTAATTCCTTTTGAATTGTTTATGAGAGAACGGCCAATAGGTATTTGGTCATTAACCTTTTTTTTCAATCTTACATTTCCATATCTTTTTGTTCCACTTTTTTTCTGTTTAAAGATTCCCGAGTTATTAAAGATTGAACTTTATATACTCTCTCTCTCTATATATATACATTTATTTTTAAACTCGTTAGTACTTGTGCATTCTATCAACATGTATTATGTCCTTACAATATTATTAGAATCACGGCTGTTATTTTGGGAAAATACTCTGTATCCAAAATTAAAGCTTCTTGCAGTCTGGACAGCTTATAGGCTTTATTTAAGTGTCGCATTACATCACCAGTCCTCCGTCACTCTCTTCCCATTGCAAAACAATAGAGAAAAGTTGCAGTAGGCATGGCCTCTTCACTGATACTATCTTTGTTAATTCCGCACACATCCGTGCATCTGTGATTTCATGGTACTCACTGTGTGGAATTCCTCATTTTAAAGTCAAAACATTTGCAATGTTTCTTTTTAATATAAGTTGAGAAAGCAGGAAGTGTCTGAGTCATGGAAGTTTACTCCATGTCTGATCGTTCACACGCTCCCACACTAGCACACGCCTGCGGCCAGAGAAGCCGTCCCGGCGTCACACTCAGCTCATCAAAGGCAGGGCCGTGTCAGACACACACCCGAATACACAAAAAACCAACACTCAAGCATGACAAGGGATAGGATATATACACGGATACACACAAGCTCTGGCACATCCTAAGAGAGGTAGACACACACTTACCAATGAAACATTGGATGAAAGGGTAGACATGCATGTTAGTAATATGCCAGCAAAAAGAATAAAGATACGCACACAAAGAGAGAAAAGGCACATTTACAGATGCAGGTACAGACACAGACACATAGTTGCCTTATAGTAAGCATATAATCATGAGTTTGTTTTTTTTTTTCCTCTCCATATAATAGTCTGGACTTAAAGGGGTAGTTCACCCAAAAATGAAAATTCTGTCATTTATTTACCCTCATGTTGTTCCAAACCTGTAGGGGATTATTTATCAAAGGAAGGAAGGAAGATTTTATTTATTTTTTTAAAATATATCTTTTCTCTTTTTTTCTCCCCATACAGTAAAAGTAAGTGTGGTTCTTTAGGACCCCTTTCATTGTACACAAAAAAACAGTTGAAACATTCTTCAAAATATGTTCTTCTCTGTACCACAGAAGAAAGAAAGTCACAGATTGGACCAAGAGTAAATGATGACAAAATGTTAATTTTTGGGTGAACTAGCCCTTTAACTAAAGGCAATGACACGTGAGGTTTTCCATACACACTTCCACACCCATAATCCTCACATACATTCTCTCCAACAATTCAAGCTCACCCTATCCAATGTTTGCTCACTCTTTAGAAAACCTTCAACTCAGTCAGTGGGTCTACACATATAGTGTCTGGAAGATCTACAGAATCATTTTGGGTCAGCACAAGCTGGTCTGTGCTCATTTTATCAAGTGCATTAGCATTACTTAATAGAAAAGAGAGAGATGCATTTCAGAACCTATTGAATGAAGCATACAGTATCCCTAACCCTAAATGACTTAGTAATTGTTGTGCAAAAGAGATAGTTATATATTTGTAGTTGCCCAATATGGTTAATAGCCAATGAATGCAATCACAAGCCTATAATGCAGTTTATTTGACTGTAAATAAGATGTAGAGAATTAACTCTTATGTTGTACTGTAGTGACTTAAAAAAGTAAATGGAAAGTTCATCAAATGACATGACAGTCAGTGGATTTTGGAACTGATACATAACCTTTACGTTAATTAGCCATGTGGACACCTGTTTTTGGACAGTGCCAATAATCATCTCAAAATAGCCAAATGTCAGCTGATAAATTTGCCTGTCTAATATAGTTATTCTACATAAATACGGACAATTTGTGATGATTGACGTGATGGGACGTTACCAAAAGTGGTACTGTGGGGGAAAAAAGGAAATATTTTATTGAGTAATTTGAAAATTGTCGCATTCTTTACATTTTGAATGTGTTTCAGGTTAGTCATTGTTGTTTTGTTTTGTTTTTTCAATGGAGAACTAGGTAAGCGAGAGAATGTGTGAGGTCATCCCACCCCGACCTTGCGCTTAAATCGCTCACATCTGATTGGACAATCTGTGATTTTCGCTGAGGTGAAGTGGTAACAACATCGCCATCCAGTTCATCATTATAAGGCCTATATAGACTATACTCATGCAGCGACGATGGCAACAAATCTAATAAAACGGACTTGTTGACCAGTAATCTATGGGCAAGGCATTTGGGAAATGTGCAAAAATATATTTGGCCTATCCTCTACAACCTAATATAGTAGGCTATTTTTAATTTTACTAAACAGATTTTACGTATTACTTAATATATTAACGCTATATCCAATGTTATCAAACTTTTCATTAGATCAGTCCATTCACACTTATTACTGGTAGACAATAACCTTAAGTTGTGATTTGACTATTTCAGAATTATTACATCTTGCTGGATTTCAGAAGGTATATACGGGATTTAACGAAATTTGTGACGGCAGTTAAAACAGTTTTGGTGTTATGGTGCATAGTATTTCATCAAAATGAAAAAGGCCTACTGCAAAATTTTAAATATGGTTTCCCAAATTTACTGCAAACTCAATATGAAATGTCCATTTGATAACTAAGATTTTGTGTGTGTGTGTGTGTGTGTAGAAGCTGTAACAAAAATCCCAATAAAAGACCACTGCACAGTTTGAATTCCAAAATCCCCTATTATTATGGAAATCAGAAGTGATAGCCTATAGTGATACCAATGTTATTTATTACAGTAGTCATACAATATATGACTATCGGGGAGGATATTTGGGTATTGCAGCCGCTGAGGAAGGCTATATTTAGTTCCGCTATATAAATATTTTTTAATAGGCTACTTTCGAAAAGACCAGACACATTAAGGGTAACAGTAATTTTGGAAATAGAAAAATAGTAATCAATATTAAATTGCTTTACATTCAAACGTAGCGTATACTTCAGCTACAACATGCATTTTTACAAAGGAATTTAACAAATTAACATAGCCTAATTGCTGCATGGACTTTTTGAATTCAAGCCGCAATAGAAGAAATATTCCGCGTCAGGGAATATCCAATTAAACATTTTCACAACATTTTCCCAAAAGAAACTACTAAAGTAGCTTTTATTTCTGTTGGCGCGTAAAACAACCAAGAACACGGCAAGACAACACTGTGCAGGGAAGCCTTTTAGAAAACTCGAGTAGTAATCAAACTTTTGGAGCTTCTCTTCGTCATGCAAGGACATGTTTTTAGTTTTCTGCTGATAATGCGCATTAAAATGCCTTACCTTTATGCAGTCTTCTAGAGAATAGAGCGAACAGCTTTCCTGGCTGTGTTTAGGCCGACTGTAGGGTTCCTCTCTGGATCTGCTCTGTATTGCTCCCGTGGGCCCCCCGCTCACAGTGTTTATTGAGATGTGTATTGGGACCACAGACCGTCATGTTGCTAGGAATGAATAATTTAGGCCTGGTTAGATTGAGGGCTCTTCACTAAGAGAATCAGGAATGTGTACACCTGATTTATGTTCTGTGGATTTTAGACAAACGTTAGTTTTTTTTAATGTAGACGCTCTCAAACTAGGCGTTTTACTTTTCATTCAGCAGAAAAACTTATTTTGAATAACTGTAATAGTAGCATTCAATTTTACATTTCCCTCCACCCTTGTTCTGTCTGCCTCATTAATCATCACTATATGAGAGCATTCATGTTAAACATCACGCTCGTGTTGTTCTAACCACGCTGTACCCAAAGTAAATGTTCACAAATTCTGATCTGTACGCGCTGTGACATGAATTTCATGGACAGAAACACACACACACACACACACACACACACACACACACACACACACACACACACACACACACACACACACACACACACACACACACACACACACACGCCTGTCTCTGTAGAATACCTCTCTTTTTCATTGCTCTTCTATAAATGAGATTGACTGTGCTATAGAGGTCTTTTATCCGCTACATGCTTCAGTGCAGCTAATGATGGACAACAGACAATGCCTAACAATAGTGACAATGTAAATATTCCCGAGAAAGAGAATTGCTCTTTAAATTATAATTTAATATCCACGCGAGACAGCAGTTACATTGTATAATGAGCACAAGACATTTCCCTTAATCCTCTTTCCACTCTTTATTTATTGTATAGTGGTTTTATACAGTAATTTGATGCTGTGAGCTTTCTTTGTTTGCAAAATGACACTCGATGTCGCGATTACTTTTAATATGCGCCTACTGTGAGTCTGATAAAAATGTTTTGTTTGCACAGTATGACACTATAATTATAATAAGTAATTCATTATTCATATGAGATGCTGATGAGCTTAATACTGGACCGTCATGACCTATCACATTTTTTTTTTTTTTTTTTTAAAGGAGTTCAGCCGGCAGATTGTTCAGTGATGTGTGGTCCAGTCTGTCCCGAT
This sequence comes from Chanodichthys erythropterus, assembly GCF_024489055.1. NCBI lineage: Eukaryota > Metazoa > Chordata > Actinopteri > Cypriniformes > Xenocyprididae > Chanodichthys > Chanodichthys erythropterus. Next base: position 11,537,942 of record NC_090221.1, on the reverse strand, counting down.
CTTATAGCAATGTTATTTCAAGCGTCGGTGATCACTGGAGGCCCAGCCTCTAGTCAGTCTTGTATATTCGACTCCTAATCTGCTCGGGACATCTCGCCCTCTTCACCGGACTTCTCGTGTCACGCTGATGTGTATTAGATACGTTTTCCTTCCCTCTCTCTATCTATAAACCTTAGAAATGCCACAAAGCAACATTGTGTGCTACATACAAGAAGGCGAATGCAATAATTGTGAAGAAAACGTTTTGAAATGTTTTAGAACAATATATTTACTTCCATTAAATAAAACACAATAGTTTATTTTTGGGATGTTGAAAAACGAAACAAAAAATTCCGTACCAAATATTATACACAGAGCAAAAACCAAGTTCATTTCGCAGAAACATTTGCGTATTATTACCCAGGGTTGCTATTCTAGATCTATATTCACACAGACATTTAATAATAAATTTATAATATCACACACACGACTGGTGCGTTTAGTATGTACATTCCCTTGATCGCAAGCAAGACATGATTCCTGTACGTTTTCCACATGCTGTGTTAAACTGAATTCTCGAAAATGCTTAAGAGTTACAGCTTTCGGCTCTACAAATTGGAGATGATATTAAGATATATGTATGGCCTATATACAACCGTTCAGTCAATTACTGTCCAAAAATTGAAACGTCAAAATAAATGAGATTTTTTTTTCTTTAAATATTCTGGAGTCGTAAACTCTTCACTGACTAGTGTGCACTTGCTAGTGTAGAGAACAAATCTTATTAGAAATGGCGCGTTTGCCTTCCGTTCCCGCTTGACATTCCATCACAGAACTGGACGCGTTTCAGTGGTTTATTCTTCTAGTGCCCTTGAAACAAAAAGTGTAGTCTCTCGTTCCTGGGATTCGGGATTGTAAACTCTACAATCGTCTCTTACACCGGTCTATCCACTGCGTACTGGCAGGCGCTGAGATTGGAGGCCGGGTTCTGCACGCTCGCGTATCCAAAACTCGAGTGCTGCTTGGCTTTCAGTCTCAGACTGGCAAGACTGGAGTTACAAGTGTCCCGATAAACATACGGAGGTGTTGGTGGGGCGTAAGGGCACGCCGGCGTGGGAACCCCCGAATTTAGAGAAGGGTTGCTGAGGTTATTCAAGTTATTGAGGCTGTTTAAACTTGATCCGGGTACACCGGTGACAGCAGACGGAACCATACTGGAGGACATGCTCATTGAAGAGATGGAGTTAGGTGGGGAGAACATGGTCTGAGACGACAGCGGATTGACGTTCATGGAATTGAAAAAGGGAAAGCTTTTGGTAGACAGAGAGGCCGACGTGAGCCCCTTTGCAGCCCAGTTGTTGTACGTATAGCTGGGATACATGTCATCGTAGGGCTGCATAAGTCCGTTGAATTGTGGGCCGAAACCGTTTTTACACAGCTCTGCTTGTTGGTTCCTCTCCCTTTTTCTCCATTTTGCCCGTCGATTCTTGAACCACACCTGCAACAAATGTACAAAATAATTTGTATTTATAATTAGCCTACATGATTCTTATCTAAAACAATGAGAACAATGAAAGCGGCGATTAGCCTATAGGCTAAGTTTTCAGAACTGCTGTCACCCTGTGCATTAGAACAACATGAATTAGCCACTGCTGGTTTGTTTTTGGTAGATAGGCTGAATGATACGGGTGGTGGTGTCAAACTCAGTTTGGTTGCCTAATTAAGTGCTTTTTATCAGTCACCCGGAATCTTGTCTGATCCCGGGAATCCCAATACACATCCATCTTATAGCAGTCAATGGGCCACCCGACTCTTCAAATGTGTATTCTCCCTAAGCAGGCGGAGACACACTAACCTTAAGTATACTACACGAGAATGACAATCACAAAATACAAGCTTTACACCTCTTAAAAAGCGACTGTGTGACTCCATTAAGGTCATCGTTAGGGCGTCACTTGTGGAGATTTGCAAACAGTTTGACTCACCCATAATTAGCCTCTCACCAAACAGTGTCAGATTTATTTCAATGATTAAATAAAGTCATATTTAGCATGTAAACTAAATTAACGTCACAATTTTAGCAACATTTAGCGCCTGTAATTAAATATAAAATAGGCCTTTATGGACAAAATAGTTTAAACAGGCATACCTATAACCCTAATAACAATTCTAATAAGGTAGCCTATACAGCACAAAGTAGGCTATAATTATAGGCTAATTATTATTTTAAGATTTAAAATAATTTTTAAGTAGGCCTTTAATAAGCTTGTACACTAAAATTATTTTATTCTGTGGGCTATTTAAAAGCCTAGTGAAATTGAATCGTGAATTTGTTTCCAAAAATCAAGTCTTCAATTTTTATGGCTATAACATGTTTTATCAATGTCGTGTATCAAACTTACTCTGACTCTGGCCTCTGTTAAATTTGTCCAAACGGCGATCTCCTCTCTAGTGGACATGTCCGGATAGCGATTCCGCTGAAAAGTGGCTTCCAGTTCCTGAAGCTGTTGGCTAGTAAAATGCGTTCTTTGCCGCCTCTGTCTCTTCTTTTTCGATGGGTCATCAGTCGAATCTTCGTTTTTACTCTGTCCCTTCTCTTTCTCTGCAATTTAAAGTGATACAGTATTTTTAAATAATTATTTAATTCAAGAGGAACAAGCTTCAGGCTTTATGACACATTGGAGAAGTCTGCGTGAGGGAGACAAATCTCTAATTCCGTTTTATTGAACTGAAAATATTTGACATCATAGTAACATATCAAGTAGGTTCCCTGGTAACAACATAGCGTGCTAAATTTAATTAACGATGTTCCTTAACTAATTTTCATATGAACCGCTAATGTTTAGCATAACATTTCTGGCAACGCCAACAGTACCGGTAAAAGTGGCCCAAATGCAAATGCACTTAAACCAAGATTTAGACAATTTCTTAACCACAGTGAACGCAATATGTCTTTTTCAAAACAAAACAAAAAACAAAAAAAACAAAGGCTAGCCTATATTACAGTTGGGGAATGTTTGCGTTATTCTATACAAAATGCAATAGCCACAGTGCAAACATTTGTGAGAAGCCCACCTTTTCCACAAACAATTTAAGTAAATAAAGTCCTGCCAAAGGGCATGACTTATGTAGCCTATTTCAATAGACCTATAATCAACTAACTGCCAGTTCGATGTTTTGTGTATTTGCATGCCTCTTTAACCGGCTCTGTTTTCACACTGAGAGAAGTTTGAAACAGTTCTTTTTCAGAGGCAGTATGCCTCATGATAACTGACACCAAAACCGAAAACACTCCAGTTAAACATCTCTCCGGAGCTTACCTACGGACTCTGGACTGGAGGTGTCTGAAACCGTGTGAACCTCCAGCCTATGTTTCGAGTCCACAGACCGCTGAAGCGGTTGCAGACTAGAGGCCATCGTAAGCGGCGCGTGTTTACTCCCGGTAATGTGCTGATTGTGGTGGTGATGGTGGTCCAAACTCAACGGATCCTTCATAGAGGTCATGGATAATACAAGCGATTTACGGAGGGTTCGCAAACAGCTACAACTTCCTCAGCGAAGATCACAAATATATATAAAAAATAAATAAATAATAAAAAAAAATTGAAAGTGTCCAGCAGTGAAGTATCGGCAAGCGTTGTCAGTGCTCCTTTCCCAATTAAACCACTCAAAGCGACACTCCACAGACGGCTTTAAACTTAATAAAATAAACCCAGTGCTAAAGAAAGCTAAAGTTTTTTTTTTTTTTTTTCTTTTCCACTGGGTAAAAAGATCTCGGTTTCAGCCGAGAGCAACAAGGAGAGCCAGAGTGACAGGGACAGGTATGTGATATTATATCCACTTGCATACACACACACTCTCTTGCACATCACAGCGCTCGCTCTTCATTTCAGCTGTCCCTCTATCCGTCCAACCGAGCTGCTCTATGCGTCCTGACGTCACCAAAACTCCGCCCACAATCTGACGGACCATTAGACTCTATACATGACAGCTTTTATGGCCAACTCACTAAGAAACAGCCTTAAGAAATGAGAAAATGCATCCTGTGCAGTTTGAAATGCTTTCCCCCCTCTAACAGCATGAAAATAAAGAGAGACTGCATTCATAGTGGCTTCAGAGAAGGCAAAGAGTGCCTAAAATTTCTTCTTGCACACCTGGCGCTCAAAACGCGTTGTTCTTAGCAGGTATTATCAGAACTCAGCGTCTTATTAGCGTTTTAAATAAAGTCTGTCAAATTAAAATAATCTAATTAGCAAATTACAACAAAATAAAAAAACATGGTTCTTACAATGACGTTCTAAAAGATGCTCATTTCTGAATGAAAGTTCCGCTTTTGACACGTTAATTGAACGATTCTTCGCAACAGGGTATCAAAGACCTCGTTAAATTCATTGGTAACAAACAGTATCTCAGCCCTGTTATGGCATTAAATTTTAAATTCTATATGCCTATAGAATAAATAGAAATATCAGAAAAATATAAAAGTTCATTATTGCTTTAAATTGTTTTATAAATTGATTTAGGGACTAAAAGCACTTTGGCGAGATATATTTGTGCGCGTGATTATTTCGCGGGAGAGAGCTCCCACTTTGCCTTTCTGAGTAGGCAACATTTAATCTGATAAGACGCCTATTTGCCTAAGAATTTTAATTGGCCATCTTTAATGACTTCCAGCTTCTTCACCTTGTTGTCCTTCAAAACACCGCGTTAATTTACTCATCACACCAAATTGCATTGTTTTATTAAAAAGAAAATATGTATTTATTAGCCCTAGTTCATTTTAAATTATATATATATATATATATATATATATATATATATATATATATATATATATATATATATATATATATATATATATATATATCACACACATTTTCTTTTCTCCCTCACTTGCATTTTACGCTAAGCTATTTTACGCAAATAACTTATTTATTTAAAATTATGAAATTATTTTATCACAGGGGAGAAGTTTTTGATGAGAGTGAGAAAAAATCCTGGTTGGATTTCTTTTAAAATTCTGATGATATTTTAGTTGTCATTCAAATGAAAAAATCATAGTAAATGGGTAATATAAAAAATAGAAACTAACAAGAGAAGCGGCCAACCCGATCTGAGTAAAGCAGTTGATTGCAGCTTTCATAATTATTATTAAAAAATAAATGAGTAAACCACCTAAATCTGCCTTTTTGCTTCAGTGCTTGCCCTGTAAAATCACATGAAACGTCAAACACCAAGTAGGGTAAAAACGGAGAAAAAAAAAAAAAAAAAAAGGAGTGAAAAGGCAGTCAGGTCAGGTGCTTATGAAAATGACTCGACCAACTCCATCTATGACTGATTCAGCTCACGCTCTTGGTACTGGATATTAATTTATGGCATAATATATGAAACTGGAACCGACAAATCTTATATGTGCAGGTTTTTTTGTATGATTATATGACCTCGTGTTCAATGCATTTGCGCCGAGACACTGCACAGTATTAAAGATTGTGTCTCGGTCTGTTGCCTCACACTTAGCTTCCATTTTGGAAAAAAAAAAAAAAAAAGGCTAGGCCAATAATAACTAAATCAGTCTTTTTATTTCTTCTAGATCAATTTTACTACTATCTAAACCATTACAATAATACCATGATTATTCTGTATCTCAAATAGACTAAATATGATAGGTTTTACGCACAAAAATTTTAATTGTGCGCATCGAAATTCCATAGGCAAAAGTTGCAGAGCTGGATTCCTGATAGCTATAGATTGTCGCTCTGTATTTATTCTTGACCCTCAAAATTCTTCAGAGCGCTCTCACTGCCTGCTGTGGATTATTGGCCATGGCGCACCACAGAGCCATTAATTACCAATTCAGTCAATATGAGGGAGACGACAAAGCCTTTTCCATAGGATTAAGAGGACATTAGATTCTTCCATTAGTATATTCCTCCTCACGAGGAGGCTTTCATTACACATTTACTTTTCCCCCGAGTCTATCTAACAAGCGCTGCATACATTACTGCAGGAGACAGGATTGTCGGTAATCAAGTAGCTCGAATGTCTTTTCCCTTTTACTTTGTTGTTTGCATTTTTATGCACTTTCTCCTTTCATCTCTTATCATAAAGCCAATAGTAGCCTAAATGACGATGAGAAATGGTAAACGGACTAATGCGACTAAATAAGCGTTTTTGGTTTGTTCTCAGTTTGCTTTAATTAACTTAATGATGTTGCCAGATTATATGGAGTATCAGTAGGCCTACAGTTTTTTTTTTTTTTTTTCCTCAACAGCTTTAATTTTTGTCCGTCAACGTTTCTGTTAGAATTGTTATTGTGCGGAAAAATATAAAGTAGGCCTACTGGAAAAAAAATGGTTCATTGGATATTTTGCTCGCTTAATCTACCTGCGTCTATACTGAATATCAATTTATAGCCTATATATCAATTTATAAACATTTTCATTTAAAATCTCGTAAAAGATATAGGCTACGTTTACATCATTCATTGATAACGTAGCCTACGTGACCACCTAACTACATTTTATTACCAATCATTTCGAAGAATCACGTCAGTATTTTGTTTGAACAAATTCAAAGTATTTTAGAGACCATAAACCTCTAAAATCACACAGACTTTGGCTGTAAAATGATAAATTCCCAGTCAGGAACTGCTACGCGGAATCATGAAGATGTTCTCACTTACCCGTGTATGATCCTGTCCTACCACCAGATGTCCATCTTTGACTATAAACGTCTAATGGTAGGCCACCGCTTTCCCTATAGCTAGTCATACGTCAAACACCAGCAAATGTGTTTTTACTCACGTTTTACTTTTACATAGACCTGCTATATTTTATAGGTCAGACAATGTTGAGGTGTTTGTTTAAACCAACCAAATATAGGCTATTAATGAATCCAGACCTTCTCTGGAGACCTAACAAGGAGGGCGGCTTGTCATTCACCAAGATCATCTTACCTAATTGAGCACAGGTTGATGCAAGTTTACGGCAGTGGGAGTCCATTTGATAGATTGTACTTTGAGCACCTGTGGAAAAAAAGAGAAACGTTAATTTTGTATTTTATATATATAAAAAAAAATAATAATAATAAAATAATATATATATATATGTATGTTTATATTATGTCAGGAATAATCATGTGTGTATGCCAACTTCTGTTTGAGTATTCGTTTAGTTTTTACACATGTCCATCACTTGATAAAGCTATCTGACCAGATATATTTATTGTAATATATTGGATAGTTCCTGTCTGTAATAGGATGTGCACATTCCTCATCATTTGTTTTGAAATCCCTTAGCGCTTGCTCGAGTCCCTCCTAATTAAGACTCGTGTCTCCAAAACAACGCACAAAGAGGAGAGACAGTGCACCCTGTGTCGGTGAGAGAAAGAGAGCAGTTTGAGCGCACGAAGTTGAGTGATTCCGCGGTAAAATCAGAGGATTAGTGTCTGATTGAGATGTCTGTCGGTTGGATATTACAAAATTCATTATCGCAGCTCTATACTAACCCGATATGAAGTAACACAGATGGGCCTTTATTAGCCCAGGCTTCAGCTGTTTGCTTATGATAATTTCAGTCGGAAATTTGCATGCAATCATGCTGTTAACCGTTTTCCCTCTCCATTTTTCTCTCTCCGAACCGAATGCAACGCTTTACTTTAGCCCTCCCTTATATCACCTGCCTCGCAGTCGCATCTGTGCCTTTAGTCGAAGGCTTGAGACTCTGGAAATTAAATTTGTGTGCATTTCTTTGTACGTGTGCCGAGTAGGCCTAATATGCAATTCGTGTGAGGGGAAAGTCATTCATCTAAATACTATTTTGAGATTATAGTACAAAATAAGTGTTTCTAAATGTGTCCAAATTATTTACCATATTCATTTCTAAGTAGTCTGTGAAATGACCAAGTAAAGTTTCTTTCGTTCTTCTGAGTGTGTTCAAGGCAACCGTTCCGTTTTGATTTCTGCTACTTATTTCGGCTACTTTATATATATATATATATATATATATATATATATATATATATATATATATATATATATATATATATATATATATATATATATATATATGTCCTGTTAAATATGTACTACAGCGAGGCAATTTTCAAGCTGAAAAAGGTAAGATACACACACGTTACAGTGAATAAGATTGATAATATAAATTGAACTGCATCAGTGCAATGCAAATTCAGTGGTTAATGAAGCGCATCAACAGAGGAAAATATCTATAGAAAACTTGTAGATTTTTGTAATGTATTTCTTTTTTATTATTTTAGTCTATTTAAAACTTAATTTACACAATAACAAAACCAGAACAAATTACTACTTCTGATGTTGATAATAATAATGATGATGATAATAATAATAATAATAATAATAATAATAATTGTTCCAGTGATTAATTGGGAAAAAAAGATCTTTATTTTTAGTTTTTAAATTGGTGATATTGTTTTGAGTTAATATTAGGGAAAGGGCCATATAATCGTAGAGTCTTGCGCCTGGAAAAAAAAAAGAGATTTTGGTATTGAGTTTGAAGGTGATTTACTTTAGTGTTGCTTAATTTGTGTGTGATTATTTATTTATTTATTTATTTATTTATTATTATTTTATTTTATTTTATTTTTAGCTAAGCTTGATTTACATAACTGAACAAAATGAAAACTCTTGTATTAGTTTACAGAAATATTTCATCACAGGACAAGAGCTTCTTATTTTCAAAAATTAACTAGTTTATTTGCATAAATGTAAGTTTTATCACCAAAGATTGTAAATAATAATGTAATATTCATCTTTTAATTTAAATTCTTTATTTAGTTACCCATTACATCGTAAATGTTAATACAAAATAATATCCATTTTAGGAAAGTTTTTTTTTTTTTTTTTTTTTTTTTTTAAAGCATTTAAAAACAGTATATAAAGGTTGTTTGCTATGGCTTTGAAAGCAAATTTCGTTAGCATGATTTATTTCTGGTTATGCAAACCAATAATAGCCTACATGTGTTAATGTAAATTACACGCTCTAACTATAAAGTTATCCTTGTGCCTTTTGTCTCACAGTGTTAACGATATATTATTATCATCAACTGCAAAGTCAAGGTGAGAGCTGCCAGAGCATCACTTATCATGCCTCTCCATCTAACTACACTAAAGCTGAAGTTCACCCATGGCTTGCAACCCTGAGGTGGAACGAATTCCTTCACTTGCATTGTCTCACATTCAAGATAGGGTGTCATGTGCACTTACCAGTGGTTGTTGAAAAGCGGCGCTTTGCAGCCGTGCCAGTCTTGATTTTCTTTTTTTTTAAAAAAAGATAAATTCCACACCTCCGAACAAGTTTATCTTTGCCCTTGATGATGTCCGGATACATAAACTGTTGCTACCAGGTCCAAAAAGAACGTAACCTCTTCTTTCCTCAATGAGAACGATTAGGGATATTTCTGGCTTCTTTCAAAGAGCACGAAAACATGCATATGTTACCTTAAACCCAGAGTGTCTTAAACTAAGTTGCTTTAGTAACTCATATTTTCTGCAGAGCCTCCACGACCGCAACTTTTTTCCGTACAAAGACGCAGAGAGTGGTGCATTTCCCCCCTCTCACGAGCTTTGACTGTCAGCGCGTGGGCGTGAGTGAGAGTTTGTGTGTATAAGCGCGTGCGTGTGCATGCGTGCCACAGTGGGTGTGTTTGTATGCACAACCAACACGTAGAGTGTGTGTAAGGGGTGAACTTTGTGATGCGAAACGGTAGGCTAAATTAGATAACAAATTAGCCATTAAAACACGGTAATACGTTAATTCAACGAACAAATTCAACCCGATGAACGCTAAAACTGCCATGGCTAAATATGAATCAAATCAAGATATTTTATTTATTTAAATAGTTGACAATAAATAAGTCAATGCCATTAGACTACGTTATTTCTTCATGCTATGAAGCAGCAGAAATATAGAGTGACATTAAGAAATCCAAAAATGTTTAAATGAACGTGTACTTTTTTTTCTACTACTGATATATATATATATATATATATATATATATATATATATATATATATATATATATATATATATATATATATATATATTATATAGTAGTTTAAAATAGTTATTGTAGGCTATTTTGAATTATTGTATTTGGTCTGTAGGCTACAGCTAGCACAGGTAGTCTTGACAGTCTAGACTTATTGTTATCCAAAAGTGAGAAGGCCTATTTGCAGATGAGATGCTAATAATAGGCTGACAATAAATCGAGCATGTTTGATTTGATTTATTAATTTAGTAATTTTTATAACATTGCTGTAAATTAAAATACTAACTTGTGTTGAAAAGTGTGTGTGCTTAAATTGTGTCGGTCAGGTTTAAAAAATGAAGTTGAACAGCTGGCTTGGATGCAAATGATCTTTAAAGATCCGCGTGCACAGGACTGTTTTCCATCTGCATCTCACGCGAGCAAAGCAGACCGGACGAAGGTTTCACGCGCCTAATCCGTTTTTTACATTGTGGGTCATACACCCATTAAGCGAGTAATTAATGCGCTCGGCCATGGGGGAATTCCCAAGCCTGTGTTGGAATACCCTATTCTCTCTGTCACAGCGTTAATAGGCCTGGGAGCCTAAAAAAATGACATGCATGTATATAATTTTACACACTGACGGTTATCTACTGGTGATACAAATATATCAAACAAAAACTAACCCAATGAGCACCTTTTTTTTTTTTTTTTTTTTTTTTTTTTTTCCAAATAAAATAAAGATACATGTAGTTGCTATACACACCTCCGAAGCTATATGGGTGAATTCAGGTTGATTGGGACACTTTTTTGCCATTGAGATGACTGGGAAAAAAGTATTCCAATCAACCTAAATTCACAAAGTGTATTTAAGTTGTTGCTTCAAAATGGCCTACTAAAATATTTGATAATTTTTCAATAATTTGTTAAAGCTGTTTTGTAATCGTTTAATACGGCTTAATTAAGAGAATTGTTTAGCAATCACAGTGCTCATTTCCGTAATCCTGCCCCACCTCCCCCCCTTTTAATTTTTTTTTTTTTTTTTTTTTTTTTTTTACAATAATAACCAAAATGGTTCCGCAAAAAGACCTTTTTTATTCTTTATTTAGAAAATCACTTGAACCATAATAATATAGATAATAATATCAAAAACGTTTTACCCATATACAGCCAAGGTTTCTTATCCAAACCTAAGGTGCGTTAAAGAACCCTATAATATTTTATTTTGATCGATTGAATGTCGATCACATCCAACACAGCGGTTCCGTGGGAGCGACGCGTCCTTACGTCGTTCTTACCTTCATCCGGCAGCAGCTGGAGCCTTTGCTTTCTCACGCTGAAAAAGCCTGCGAAGGAATGCCCAAAGTTCAGAAAAAGGGGTCGCTCGAAGATCTTCATGCCTCGGGGGCAGACCGGCGGCTTCTTTTCATTTCTGCCTCGTTATCGATTCGCTGTTGTCATCTTTGGCGTCGTAGAAGGACACTTGAAAGAATATCGTACAGGGCTCTGATGTGTGGGCTGAAATGACCCGAGCAAAACTGTTCAAAGACTTCATAACCATATAAACCTCTCCATCATAAGACCCTGATGTGGGGTGCATATGATCACTTTAAATTAATAAATATAACGAGATGCATAGAAATACATCTAATATAATGTTAGCATGATTGAATTGTCTAATAGATGCACATGCACCAGCTAATTAGTTAAAATGGCATTCAGTATCTAAATTTCAATATTAACTTCACTATAAACAAGAATGGATGGTTTAGCTTAAAAAGTAAGTTTCCTGGTCGCCTTAAATGTTGATTTCTCTGAAATTAAATATTTGAGTTAATACAGAGAAGGCGATTAGTTTAATCAACAGAAACTCAAAATATTATGTCATCTGAACCACATAAATTATTTAAGTTGATTTGACAGAAGAAAAAATGTTGTGATAACAAATCATGAAAATATTTTTTTTTTACAGTGTTCTGAAAAGGTGATGCAGTGCATAAAACTATTTTCAGCTTTTGCTTCTGGAGTAGTTTCCATGGATGATTTGTCTTTTGAGATGTCTTGTTTATCTTAGTAACAATATAAAATAACTGACAGAATATTTCTCATGCCCTCATAAAACAGTTATTTTACTAAAATGTAATTAGTTTTCAACATATTTCTTGGTACAGTGCAATGATTTGACTAATACTGGCAAAAGACGGAAGGTGTGAAAGATCTATTTCTATCACAGTTTAGACCCTCTGACATGCTGGGTAATTGCTTCAGCATAACAAATTATTGTTGCTTTTGTTCAGTTTGGATTCATTAAGGGTGAACTGAGTTTCACACAAGGAATCAATTAAATATGACTTAGTATGTCAGGCTGTGGGCACAAGAAATAATTGTATGTTTCATTATGATGCCATTCAATACACAAGAAGCTCTGTTTGCTCAAGCAGAAAACTGCTGTAGTTTGACAGATTATTGATGTAACCCAGATTATAATCACAGTGCTGTTTCATAGATTATATTCAAACAATTACTGTAAACAGGGGTTGTCACACACTACTGTCTTCATGCAGTGTTTTTATGATATTTCCAGTGTTGCTTGTCAAAGTAGTGCACTCAAAACCACAAACCATTAAACAAATCAGTTCATGTACTGCTAATATGTTAGACCAGCAGTATTACCATGACAAGAGACTTTATTGTGGGTGTAAATTCTTTACGATGACTACTTTTTATAAGGAAGATGGAAAAGTGTCTGATGAGGGAAATAAAGAAAAGGGGAAAGGGAGAGAACATCTCAAGACATTAAGAATTTCCATTTGCCAGGTTGATTTGTAAGATTAGCTAATATGCTCAAGAGCCCTTCATTAGCCTGATGGCTGTTTTACCGACAGTTCTTGAAATGGCTAAAAAGGATTTCAACATAGCGTTCAGAGCGTGAGAATATTCTGAAACGCAATGCCATTGCATAGTATACACTGCGGTTAACATTTACTGACATGACCGGGCCTATGAAGGACAAATATGGTACGCAGTAGGAGTCAGTACCTACACACACACACACCACACTGAACCCAACAACGCTGTAGTATATATTTAAAAAACACTCAACTTCAGTTGTCTTCGGCCGATATGGTATTAACATCTCATTTACCATGGTAGCAAAAACTTTCACTGATGTAATGTGGTTTTGAATGTTAAATGATTTAATATCTTCTAGTTTATTGCAAGGCAGTGTTACTTCAGCTTAAACTACACTTTAAAAACAACCCAAGTTGGGTTTAGAATGGACAAACCCAGCAATTGGGTTGTTTTAACCCAGCGGTTGGGTTAAATGTTTGCCCAACCTGCTGGGTAGTTTTATTTAACTCAACTATTGTTTAAAAATGACTGTATTGCTTGCTTAAAATGAACCCAGAGTATGTTGGGAAATTAACATTTATTAATATTTTTAATAACATTTATTAATAGCCTATGTTTAATAACATTTATTACTGTTTAATGAATAATAATTAATAAACATTTATTAAATTGTGTATTAATAAATGTTAATCTTTTGATTCGTCTAATAATTATGTCTGATTTTAAATTTTCAACCTATTAAATAAAACTGCCCAGCATGTTGGGCAAACATTTAACCCAATCGCTGGGTTTGTCCATTTTCAACCCAACTTGGGTTGTTTTTAACCCAGCATTTTTTAGAGTGTAGAGTGTATACATAGACAACAGTTCTTTTTGGTTCTCGAATCTGATTGGCTGAGAGGTCTTTCCAGCCATGCGATATTCTACCAATATCGCCAGGGGAACCGTTTCACCGTTTGAATCACTCCGCTGTCAGCATTGTCACAGCGAGTGTACGGAATGTAATTTTTAGGCAAGAATATAGTTTTTTAAACCTCAGATATGTGATATATATGTAAACATAGCACCTATTTGAACATTTGTTTAGACGCTTTCGGAGATGTGAGTTTCAGGCCGACAGCGAATGTTCAACGCTCATGTACCCGCAGAGAACAGCTTCATCTCACCAATCCTTTCAACGCTATCTCACGACCAATTTGTACGTATTTTACGAGGTGGCTAATTCATACAATTTATGTAAACCCCAGGTAGGTTTAGGAGCAGGGTTAAAGGTAGGTAATTTATGCGAATTCATACGAATTTGGGAACTCGTAAAATACATAATGATTTAGCAAAAAACATGCAAATTCGTACGAATTAGCCACCTCGTAAAATACGTACAAATTGCCATGAGATCAGGTTGGTCCTTCGGGAATTTGCCGCTGGCTCTTCTGTAGATAGTGTTTTATATATATATATAAAAAACACTATGTGTAGAACTAAATTGAGTTGTTTGTGTACTTTTTTTTTCTTTCTTTTTTTGAGTAGAAAATATATATGTGAGCACACAGTGTTAATTACTGATGCAGGGGGACCAATAAACAGCTGGAGTGAGTGAGTGAAAGTGGATAGCTGTGGTGATGCCCCTGGGTTGCCGGAGGGAAAATTGTCCAAGAATGAAATTGAAGTAATGAGACAAACATGATGGACGCCAGCACTCGGTCATCAGCAAAAGAGATCAGATGGTTACTGAACCATTGACAACAACTGCTCAGGTGCACCACAAACCTCCACTAGAGTCAGCTTAGTGTTTAATTAGTCCACTGTGGCTGAGAGAGACAGAGAGCGAGACAGAAAGTGAAAAGGAAAGGTCATATTATCAATATTGACAATGCAAGCATCCTTTGTGCTTTTACCTTGATGCTGAGAATATTATATGTTACATTTTGCGTTCATCATGGATGCCTCCAGAGGTACTTTGACACACAAATCAGCTCAGATTTACTATTTGGTTGTGCGTTAATCCTCAGTTGAGACATTGTGTGAGTGTTTGTGTACGAAGAGACAGTCTCTTTGTGGGGGGTTGCTTAATCCAGTCCCTATGTGAAACTGTTGACATTTGTGCCTTTTTTTCTTCATTATGTGCCTGTGCCTGTTTTCTGCTGGATTAGCCCCAAATCTCCTATGCAACACATTCAGCATGCCACAACTTTATCTTCATCAATAATGGATGAAGAGATTGTAATCTGAAATCATCAAAGAAAGTGTGAGAGGGGGACAGTTGCTGTCCAACAGTGCAGTTTTTATTTCAAGTCTACCTCTAAATTGACGATAGTGAGTACAATCATTTCTTTGGGCTGGGTAGTTTTTGCCGATCGATACTTGCAATAATTGGCAGTGGAAGTGGCTGTGGACGGTGCAGTGGGTGGCAGGAGGGAGAGTGGGGTGTGTGTTCATATGTGTGTTCATGTTTGTCGGAGTGTGTATCTTGCCTGTGTGTGCTGTACTGTTTCACATTGATTGTGTTTACTCAAGCTTCTCATTGCTGCCTATTACTGGAGACAGGGAGACACGCCCTGCCCTGATGCGAGGATAAAGGAGATTAACACACACACACACACACACACACACACACACACACACACACACACACACACACACACACACACACACACACACACACACACACACACACACACACACACACACACACACACACACACACACACACACACACACACACACATACATACAGAAAGATGGATCAATCTTTACTCTAAAATAATGACACATCCGTGATTTGTCATTTCCATAAGATTTTTGTTTCTTTTCTTGTGAAATGTTTACGACTGTCACAGAAAAGAAGTTTAAGTTTTTAAAAATCCCAAAAGCTGATATGACATTCATATGATATCATTTGTGGTCTGTTTGATTGCATGAGTTGAATAGTTCATTTTAGTTTTACTTCTTGACGTTAGAAAATACACAGTGCTTTTCCTAATGAAGATTTATGATTCTGTTTCATATACTGTCATGAGACAAACGTTTTAATACCCTGTGTTGATGTGTGTCATCATGTGATAATGAGAGCACCAACATCCACCATTCTTGATAGTGCAGCAAATTCTATTTATAGTAACTAAATATTACCTCGATTTTACACTTAAAGCGCTAAAATGAAGTAGAAATGAAAAGAGAGAGGGGAAAAATCTTAAAATGTTTACTCTCCCTATTGGATGTTCACTTTTGAGGACTCTTTCTCTAGTTTCCACAGACCTTTGGATAAACTCCTCAAGATGTATTTCAGGTAGTGAGGGTCATAAGTTGAAATAATTTGGGGAATTTAAGACAATGATAATATTACATCTGGAGTGCAGCAAGTGAAATATAGTAATATATTAAAAATCGTACTATTAAAATATGGTTACTAAGAATGGCATATATGCACTTTCCTTTTCTTTAAAAAAAAGTCTCTTATGCTCACCAAGGCTTCATATATTTGATCAAAATATCAATGTTTTAAAACAGCTGTGCTTCTTAATATTTTTGTGAAAAAGTGATACATTTTTACAGGATTCTTTGATGAAAATGTCCACAAAAAACAGCATTTATTTGAAAATAGAAAATGTCTTTACTGTCATTGTCTTTAGTGTACAAAATCAGTATTCATTTTATTAAAATACCTTACAAAATCTTAACGACCTCAAATGAATGTTCATTTTTGATGGACAAAGGAGTATGATTTTATTTTGTTTATGGATAAAACAGTATGAAAAATCCTGCAGATGCTCCCATCTAGTCACACACATACAATAATACACAAATCGCATAAACAGCACTCAGAAATATGCACAGTAGCACAGGAATTTCCTTTTAATAATATAAATCTCACTAATTTACCAAACCCAAATTTGACCAAGCCTATGCGATTTTCTTTGGACAAGGGCCGATATGTAGAAAGTATCTCAGAGTAAGACACTGTAACTCTAAGATGCTTAGTACAAATAAGCATCGGTTGCTAAGATTAGATGAGGTAGTGATGATTCCACAAGGCTCCTGTACCTCAGCCATCAAAGCCACTTTAGTGTGGATCAAAGCCTTTGTGCTGGTGTATGGGTGCGTGTGTTGTGTGTGCAAGAGAGAGCTAAAGTCCCGTTCATTTCAGCAGAGGCCAGGGTTAAGCATCATTCAGACTTTAATCTAGCATGGCCTGCTCCTCTGAGCCTGTTCATTGTTGGTATGATGTTTCACTCACAAGCATCACTGCAATGCGTTTGAAGTATCTGACCCACTTATGTGCTTGTAGTTGAATTGTTTTTTTGACTTTGTTTAATGGTGGAAGGATGTTTCAATAACATTAGATATATGTATGCATATTTGGACCAGAACAATATTTTCCAGGCGTATTTAACACCAAATTAGGTCCAACAGATGAGCAAAAAACGCAAAATCACTGCAAGTTTACCTTATGATCTTTCATCTTTATCAGCCCTTTAGATAACTGCATCGCAACCAGTTTGAAAACCCTCAAAGCCACTATAAATGTCTGAACCTGAGAAGTTTTTCTTGGCACATAAGCAGGGTGCTGCTTGCTAAAGACACAAGCTTGTTGGCACAACGTATTTACGTTTATAGTAGCACGCTCCTGTCCAAGTTTAAACACACGCTCAATTATTAGTATCAGTGCACAGAAGGTAAACACTGAATATTCCTCTACTTCTCAGTAATGCTTGAGTTTTTGCGTTTGAATATCTGATGAGATTCACTATATGCGGGTAGTTGACATGAAATCATTTTGGGGAGTTAAAAACCTATGGTGTAACATGATAATAAAACTATTTTAAACAGTATTTTACTCATTTTCATCACAGCAAATTGTACTTGACTCAGTTTTTTTTTTTTTTTTTTTACTGCATTACATATAGCTTTCCCCAAGATATCTTCATCACAGTAGAGGGCAACCATTAAAGATCTAAAAAAGCTGAAGTCACACCAGTGTCATTTAATGCACGGCAAATGCATTGAAAGTTTATAGCTGTAATGCATGGAGGGCGACAGGCATCATAAATTCCATTCTGACTGTCTGTGATTTGTTGAGTGCTACATAGTTCTGAATAAATGCCTAATGGGCCGAGCTTAAGCGTTATCATAATTTACTTTGATGGCAGGTGCTGACCTCGTAAATTTTGCTTAAAATAAAATGTTTCCAAGAGGTCTTGATGGCACCTTGCTCTCCCGCATGGCAAGTAACCCCTGGTATGTACCAAATGCAGCCAAACATCAGGGGGCTTTCCGAAGTTGGAATACAAACTCTCCCCATGAATTATTTGCAAGAGTAAGTTTTCAGTTGTTTTTAACTCCAGAGGTCTTTCTTTAAGCTGGTTTATCTGTAAACAGCAACAACATGTGTTATATTTAAATGCCCTCTTGTACTAAACAGGTTACAGTTACATCACCATTATCATTTTAACAGTGAGTCACCTCATCTGATTTGATATGTCAAAGTATTGCACTATATATTTGAAATGTGTCAGTGAAAGTCAAATTATAGAAATTATTTAGTTGTATTCTGTCATCCTTGATCTTTTAAATCAATAATGGGACATTCTGTGCTGACTGCTCCCTGTGTGTGGCAATACCTCAATGTGAGTTGTCACGCCACTTCTTGGCTAACAGGAGAGTTCTGCTTCTGTCCAAGCGCCCTTCAAAGATGACAGATGTAATTCAAGGTGTGTGGAACCGCACATACCAAACGTGTCTTTTTGTCTTTGGCACTAAAGTTACAAGGACAAAAGCCCTAACGTCACACACGTGCTTACATACTAGTGATTTGCCAAAGGGCATTTAGACTTATCACCTTCTCAAAGGCTCTTGAAAGCTTCACACGTGTGGTTGCTGTAGCCAAAATTCAGCTTCATCAAATTAGGCATGAATTCTCTTTCTTTTAGGTCCATCTGTGTAGAAAATGACTTCATTTTGCATGTCTGGAAGAGGGTGAGAGGTTTTGGCTCTGACCATAGTCACCCCCAATGGGACTTTCTCATGTGTCCGTTCTCTTATGTGATGAATAGGTACCCTGACAAAAAAGAAATTTCATTATTGCCATTATTTGTTCTTATTGCCTTGCATTCCTGTGGCGTGACTCTGTACAGCAGACAGGCCTTTGAAATCACCTTGTGTATCTTGATGGAGTTATCTGGACTCTGACAATGAGGGGTATTTGAGAGGAGGATGCTCTGTGATATTTCTGGCCTCGTCTTGCTGTGCTTATATTGCAGACGAATAGCTCTCGAATGATTTTAAGAGGGGAAAAAAGTCTAATTTTCACCCTAACCCAACCTTAGGGTTGTAACCTAAATGTCTGTCCAATTCTTTTCTCAGTTTCTCAGTGTATGAGAATGTATCACACATTACATTACAAATCAAAGACATACAACATTGTAATTGGAACATTTTACTCCCCCATATATGAAGTCAAATATTTTAAAAGTAAGAGTGTCCACGATAAGGTAAAAAATAGGCAAAATATGTATATTTTTAAATATAGTTAGTTTTTTTGTGTTCATGTTGGTTTCATATGATTTTGTACATCAAATTAATGACACTAAAAATGTCATTTGGTGTAATGACTTAATGTCCTTTATACCTTTAATAGATGTGTGTACACATCCTAACAATAATATAGCATATACCAGGTATTTCTTTGTTTAACTAATCATTGATTATTAAGTAAGAAATATCATTACCTTTTCTTTTAGTTTCCATCACATGGCATTTTACAACCTGAACTAACTTTTTTTTTTACCTCAAAACAGTCATAAGCGTTTCAATCCTCAGGAGTCCCTCTGTGATATTATATGAACTGCATTTTCATATATTTTTGAATAAATTGATAGATAAATGAGTTTCATTATTGACACACTCATAGCATCCATGGAAATGGCCGAGCACCCAAAGAAACACCTCTGATTGGCCATTGATTTCAAGAAATCAACCGAAATGTATGGCTACATGGGGTGGACCAGCAGAAACATAAATCGGCATCTATGGACACATTGATGTTACTTCAGGACTCATGAACCTGGTTTTATGGCATATATGTGGAAATCCTTCAGGTTGCGGAAGACTCGGTTGTGCTGCTGGACACTGGATAACCCCTGACATCTCTCTCAGGGGTTGATTACTGAAGGATGGAGGCCAGTTGTGACACTAGCGGGGTCACTTTGGAGCCCTGAACCAGCTGCCTCTGCACGATCCCATCCAGAAAAGAGGCCAATCAATCCAATGTTCCCTGTCTCTCATTATAACATATAGACATCACTGAAGGAGATCACGGTCCTCCAGCCAAGCAAGTGAAGTTGGTTGATGGCTTATCCTGTGATTATGAGATCTGAAAAGTGCAAAAAAATGCAATCTGAGATGGAAAATTGTATTGCATCGATCAGACTAATCAAACCTTAATTTGATGATTGTCTGCATTAATCTCTTTTCATTTTTCTTTCTTCAGGTTTCTCAGTTTGTATTTCTGCTTTGTTTTTCCAAGCCTCACTTTGTTTTTTTCCCTTTGGTCTGGGTTCCCCTGCTGACCCAACGAACAGTAATGGCAGCATGGCAACACGCTGATGACTTGGGGG
Organism: Chanodichthys erythropterus; assembly: GCF_024489055.1. Lineage (NCBI taxonomy): Eukaryota > Metazoa > Chordata > Actinopteri > Cypriniformes > Xenocyprididae > Chanodichthys > Chanodichthys erythropterus. The sequence goes on along the minus strand of NC_090221.1, from coordinate 11,517,492 downwards.
GGGCTAAATTGGCACCTGTTGGACCCGCTGCCTTCCTCTTTTTTCCCTTGCTCTCCCCTGCCTCTCATGCAATGCTCTCCTCTCAAAGCACTTTACAAGGTGCGAAGAGCCTGAACCACAACAATTGAAATCTGAGATGAACGGTCAGCTGCAGTCATCAATCATCTTTCAATCAATCATTGTCACCCCTGCTGTTCTGCACACCCTGTTTGCCAGCCTATTGCACTTTGAGGGCGAGAAAATGCTATATGCTAATAACGTTTCTTCAATGGCAAGATGAAAGCTGTCGTTCTTGATTGATACTAATTCAATTTTTGTCTAGACTTTATGTAGCTGTGAGTATAAAGAGTATAAATATGAGTTCTTGCTTTGAAAGAATGTAAAATGACACATGATTATTTTCCTGTAAGCTCTTGTCTTGGACTAATAGTTAGACTGAAGAATTTCACATCTCTTGATTGGAAATGCTTGCAGCTTCATCACATCCACAACACCAAATATGTATCTCTAGGAGGAATTAGCAAACAGTCTGTGACCTCAGTCTTTCAGAAGGGTGGGAATCCCTAATGAAAATGAGTCTGAGCACCTGAGCGGGAGTGATCCAGAGAATTTGGCTGTACTTCCAACACCTTGGAAGCTTTCATCTAAAATCTTATCTAAAATATCTGAAACTGAATCTAAAAATGTGTTGACAGCTTGTGTGTCTGGTTTAATTTGTGGTGTGGTTGGTGATTGTAAGAGATATCTGCGCTTGCCGACAAGCAGATACTTTTGAAAAGGACACCGCATGAAATGAACAGTAATCCATAGTGCTGAAAAAACGTCCACACAGCAAATGGGAATTCCATCAGAAATTTCAGGATCATTTATTATTTATTGTGTCTCTGTGATGACTTGAGTATAGGTGATGTGGGGCTGAAATGTTGGAAATGGAAGTATATCACAAGAGATTAGATTCAAATCATGTCAGGCTCGGTCAAGTATAAATACAGGGTTTTGAAAATGTATATGCTTATGTGCCTTATGTAATTAAAAAAAGTGTTTTACTTGTGTATGGATCGTGTATGGATTTCAACTCTCCATGTTGAAACCGTTCTGCCATGGCATCAGTTGTATTTAAAGGCTTTACCTCACACATTTATGGCAACCTTTAGCTAGATATATCTTAAATTAAGAGCTCTCCTGAAAAGATTTCTTGAAAATAACATCTCTTCCATATATCTACCTCTTACCCAACTTTTGCAGAGATGCTTGTGAAGATGAAATCTCATGCTTTGGGAATTACCATACATTTGGGAAGCCGGAATTGGGAAATATGGTTTCAAACCTGCTACGTTCAAGCGATTCTTCATGCAGAAGTCTAAATTCTGTCATTATTTACTCTCCCTCATAATGTTATTCCAAACCTGTACGAATTTCTATCTTCTGCAGAAAAAACAAAAGTTATTTTGAAGGAAGTTGGTAGCCAAAAAGAATCTTATTGACTTCCACTGTATGAACAAAAACAAAGATATTTCTCAAAATATCTTATTTTATATATATATATATATATATATATATATATATATATATATATATATATATATATATATATATATATATATATATATATATATATATATATATATATATATATATATAAAAAGTATTCCTTGATATTTAGATGTCCCATACCCACCTGAAGAGACAATGGTGTAGTGTGTTTTTAGAGTTTTAGCTTTGGAAGCTTCTATTCAATTTAAATCTCAAACTGGTTTGGAAAGTAACCCTTGTGGGTTTGTAGATTTGCTCGTCTGGGATGCAGTTGGTCCAGGTCCATTTATCCAGCATCTGTAATGTAGGAGTTAATGTTTTCATTTTTATTTTATTTATATATTCATTCTTTTATTTTATTTATTTATTTTTGAGGTATGACCTTGGTATAATGGTTTTGGTGAAGCTTCATAAGGATTCCATCTGTCTATTTCCACTTTACAGGCCTATGGTATTCATCACTCTCAGCTTTTCTGGGCCATCTCTGCCAGCCAGTCCAACTCACTCCACAGGAATGTGCTGTCCTCCACTCTTTTTCTCTTCCTATCTTCTTTTGCTCTGTGGCAAGACAGCACACACTGTTTTTTTTTTTTTTTTTTTTTAAAGTACAGTCATTCATTTGTTTTATTAAATTAAGATGCGAATGGAAATAACCCCCTCTTATGTCATTTTTGTCATTCTCCAGTTATTCTTCTCTCTGGGCCGTCTACACTAAAAGGTACATGGGACGCATTTCAAGGAAACACATTTGATTACCAGACATTTGCTTCTCTGGAACCTATTAAGAAAGTATATTAAGTGTGTTCCCACACAGTGTGATTTGTAGTAGGAACGTTAACCCCTAACTAGTATCAAGGCTTTTGTAGATGCAGAGCCCTGACAGGAAAGTGATAGCTCGGATTGAGATAGTTCATGTTAATGTTATTGTCTTTGGCATCAACAAACTGTTTCCTGCCCCCTTACGGTGATAGCCTTATTCTCTGTAGCTTTGAGATGTGCAGGTTGTGCTGCGTCTTTTGCCCATCAAAAGAATATTTGTTGAGCAATCTGCTTTAAAAATTCATCAACTCAGGGCGTATAGCCAAACATATTACAGGGATCTGTTTGCTATTCTGACAAAGACTCTGAAAAGCTACAGTCCTGAAATTGCTTTGGGAAGTCAATGATACGGTACCTCAGGCCAGGGTGGGGCCTAGAGACCCACAGAGTTACACCAAGATACACAAGGCTTTGCATCAGAGGGATGTGTGTGTATTGTGACAGGCGGCTGCTTTGAGAGCATAAACAGAGGCTGGGCTTGTGGGTAGAAGAGCTTTAGGCCCAGTCAAGTGTTGACACCTCCAGCTGTCTACGGTGTGAAGGAGAGATTCGACACTGCAGAGAAGACACCAGCAGGGCAGGGGGCCAGAAGACACGAGAGGGATACCGTACCCCCTCTCTTTATCTGTCTACCTCCCTCTGCCTCATTTCTTTCCATCATTAGACTTTCTCTCATCTCCATTTTCTTTGTTTCTTCCTGCCTCGCTCTGACCCTCTTCTACATGCTTGATGTTGACCTATTATCCGCTGCCTCTGCCAAATCAAACTGTGGAGGTCAGAGAGGCACTGGCAGACTCTCCTCTCCTCCCTCTTCTCCCTCTTTTTAGGCAGCAGTAGCTGATGATCATTCTATCTCTTTTTCCTCCTCCACTCCACTCTTGAGTGCTCCTCACTGCTCTTAGCTAGTCTGACAGCTTTAGGGAAGTTATAAAAAGTGTTGATTGTGCGGAAAGGGAAAAGGAGTGATGCTGTGGCTGAACATCTTGGCCAAGGGAATATTTTAGTGTCTGCTTTTTATTATTTTCCATATCTGAGATCACAACCCCAGATGCTGCTGCTCAACCTTTACATCCTAGAAGACCAGCAGTTTGAATAAGAAGCCTGAATGGCTGTTTGATATTTCTGCTTTTGATTGTTGAGCCAGCATTGCATTAAAAAAACCTGTTGACAACTAGGCATGGGAATAAATAATTAAATCATTTGATGCTTCCGGTTTCCAATTCTGATTTTAAGGGTTCCTTGACCGTTTCAGTAACTATAATATATAACATATATATAATACTACTGCAATATGTATCTTTAGGCTACGTTGGTTGATTAAACAATCGACTAATTAGATTCATTATTTCTGAAATCTGACTGGTATAGCCTATTTTGATTCATTAAAAGGACCAATTCATAAGAGTTAAAGGATTAGTTCACTTTCAAATGAAAATTAGGCCAAGCTTTACTCACCCTCAAGCCATCCTAGGTGTATATGACTTTCTTCTTTCTGATAAACATAATCGCAGAAATATTAATTAATATCCTTATGCATCTGAGCTTTATAATGGCAGTGAACAGGGTTCATGCATATGAGCTGAAGAAAGTGCCTCCATCCACATCCATGGAGTAAAATATCTGGCTTCTGCTAGACCACCTTCTGTATTCAAGTTACGAAGAAAGTGTAAACTTGCGTCGTGTCAGTTACACTTTTTCCGTAAGTTGAGGGAAGGCATTGGACGTAAGGGTTTTGAAGAGTTTTATACTTTGTACGTTGAATACAGAAGGCGGCCTTTCAGAAGCTAGATATTTAATCTTTTTTTTTTAGATATTATTATTATTATTTTTATACAAACGCATCGATTCGCTTCAGAAGGAGTTTATTAACCCCCTGGAGCCGTGTGGAGTACACGTTCATGATTGATGGATGTGGATGGAGGCACTTTATTCAGCTCATACTCGTGAACCCTGTTCATTGTCATTATGAAGCTTGGATGCATCAGAATATTTATTAATATTTCCCAGATTATGTTCATAAGAAAGAAGAAAGTCATATACACCTAGTATGGCTTGAGTAAAGCTTGGCCTAATTTTCATTTGAAAGTGAACTAATCCTTTAATCATTTGAGAATTAGGCTAGTTGCTCTCAATGTGCTGTATTTTTTCACTAAAACTAAATGGATCAATTCATTTGTTGTGTAATCAAATGCAGATTCAGTAGCGGTGTTGCGGCTCTATTGAATAAGTATTTAGCTGCTGTCTTTCGTCTGCATTAGCATCAAAATACATATGTGAGAACCTGTATCGTTTGGCTCGGTAAGTCATAGGCCTAGGCCTACAAAGTCTTTTTTATCGATAATGCTACTCACCATGAAATCGCTAAACGTATGTTAACAAGACTATTTCATCAGTTATAATTTACAAGCAACATCTCGTGCAGGGTGCAGGCTTGTTCCTCGCTAAGCGTTGCCAAAGTAAATTGGTAAAAATTGAGCATGTAAAACATAAAAAGAGCAGAAAATTTCACCCATAAATTTGCTGTTGAAAGATGCCAGTTTTCTACAAATTGTTTCTCAGTCTGTTAGTGGACAAAGAAGTTGCCAGGCATGGCTCAATCAGAAATGTTCATACGCAATTAATTTGTAGAGCGTCTGCAAAAGTGCAGTGGGATGCAGTTTGCCGGTTGAGAGAGAGAGTGCTGTGGCATTTTTAAACTTGAGATGTCTGTAATCTTAGCCCACAGCCTGTGCTCTGCAGACCAGAAGCCTTCGTCATTTGAAATAAGCCTCTGTGTCTCGCCAGGAAACATTTTCGTTTTCTCATGAAGAGGTGCTTGTACATGGTTATAGTTGTTCTTGTCTATGAATGTTTTTAAATTACACTCTCTTTAGAAGATAAAGGGTTAGTTCACCCAAAAATGAAAATTCTGTCATTAATTACTCACCCTCATGTCATTCCAAACCCGTAGGACTTTTGTTCATTTTTGGAACACAAATAAAGATCTTTTTGATGAAATCTGAGAGCTTTCTGTCTCTCCATAGAAAGCCTATGCAGTTGAAATTTTGACACTTCAAAAAGTTCATAAAGAGATCGTAAAGCTAATCTGTATGTATTGAACAGTTTGATAATTCAATTCAATTAAATTCAATTCACATTTATTTGTATAGCGCTTTTCACGATACATATTTCAAAGCAGCTTTACAGAGAATGCATTCCACTTACAAAAGATTACTGCAGTTTTTACATATAGAAAACTGCAGTTTTTTGGACACGAAAAACTGCAATATTGCAATATAGCTGCAATACAACTGTAGTTTGACTGCTGTTGTACTTTAATATACTGCAGTTCTTTTTTGTAAGGGTCCCACTTCTGAAGTCGCGATTACGAGCTCATCGCATTCAAGTTTCGAAATGGGAGGGCGTTCATGTGCAAATTTGATAGGAAACTTGTATTTACGATAATCCCGAGAGCACATGAAAGCAGCGTGTGCTTTCGGCTGCTGTCATGTCGCATCGCGCAGCAACAGCTAAAAGCAGTCTACATTGAATGCGACAAACCAACCGTTGCAAAGCTCTACATCAGAAATAGAATGGAGAATCCGTTTACTGTCAGGAATTTGTTGTGTTGCGTCACACCACATCCAGTGTAAACAATATCACTGATTACAATGGGTTCTCTTGTCTTCTACCGCTCGCATCCGGTAGACACGATGTTATGCAGCATTTGAGCTTCCACAAAAGGTTTGTTCTCACGCGTCATTCATGTTCGGTTGAGCTTCTGTTTATGATTGCTGATCAATGTTTATATGTAAGCCTAAATTAAATATGTTCTTCATAAAAAGCGATCAAGTCTCTTGAGAAAATTGAGACTAAATGACGCAGTTCATATGGATTAGTTTTCCGATCTTTTTATGAACTTTTTGAAGCTTCAAATTTTCATTTGCATAGCTGTCTATGGAGGGACAGAAAGCTCTAATACTTCATCAATAAGATCTTCACTTGCATTCCAAAGATGAACAAAAGTCTTACAGGTTTGGAACGGCGAGGGTGAGTAGCCCAATTAATGACAGAATTTTCATTTTTTGGGCGAACTAACCCTTTAAATGGTGTCGTAAGTGTCAAACGCAGTGTGCACATCCACTGTCTTTAGACTGTAAGCACTGCAGCGATTTATGAAAGTTATCTTTGGCAACTGCAGATGATCTTTTATTGAGTGATTTGGAATTGTTGGAATTGATGGAATTGTTTTCTGTAATAATTTGTGTTTATAATATTATTGTACTGAAAACAAGTTGCTCAGATTTCAAAGTTTCACTCTGTCTATTTCTGTGTCTTGTTCTTCCATAGACTGTAAGGGTAAAAGTGTTTCACAAGGACTTTCATTGACTGCTGACTGAGTCACTTTCACTTTTATAGCAGTAAAATGTAGCATTGCTCCCACAAAGTAGTCTCCAGTGCAGTTTTGGAAGTTTGGTATGTTTTAAGGACTGCCCTCATATGTAATTTTGCGGAAAATGCTGATGTTGCAGCAAACGATTGAAGTTGAAATTCTTGAAAAAGAAAAGAAAATCCATACAACAATAATAGGCAGGTTCACGGACAGATTTCTGCGGT